>NC_136252.1:0-7500 GCF_053564925.1 Oryzias latipes | reverse complement strand
AGGGTTAGGGTTAGGGTTAGGGTTAGGGTTAGGGTTAGGGTTAGGGTTAGGGTTAGGGTTAGGGTTAGGGTTAGGGTTAGGGTTAGGGTTAGGGTTAGGGTTAGGGTTAGGGTTAGGGTTAGGGTTAGGGTTAGGGTTAGGGTTAGGGTTAGGGTTAGGGTTAGGGTTAGGGTTAGGGTTAGGGTTAGGGTTAGGGTTAGGGTTAGGGTTAGGGTTAGGGTTAGGGTTAGGGTTAGGGTTAGGGTTAGGGTTAGGGTTAGGGTTAGGGTTAGGGTTAGGGTTAGGGTTAGGGTTAGGGTTAGGGTTAGGGTTAGGGTTAGGGTTAGGGTTAGGGTTAGGGTTAGGGTTAGGGTTAGGGTTAGGGTTAGGGTTAGGGTTAGGGTTAGGGTTAGGGTTAGGGTTAGGGTTAGGGTTAGGGTTAGGGTTAGGGTTAGGGTTAGGGTTAGGGTTAGGGTTAGGGTTAGGGTTAGGGTTAGGGTTAGGGTTAGGGTTAGGGTTAGGGTTAGGGTTAGGGTTAGGGTTAGGGTTAGGGTTAGGGTTAGGGTTAGGGTTAGGGTTAGGGTTAGGGTTAGGGTTAGGGTTAGGGTTAGGGTTAGGGTTAGGGTTAGGGTTAGGGTTAGGGTTAGGGTTAGGGTTAGGGTTAGGGTTAGGGTTAGGGTTAGGGTTAGGGTTAGGGTTAGGGTTAGGGTTAGGGTTAGGGTTAGGGTTAGGGTTAGGGTTAGGGTTAGGGTTAGGGTTAGGGTTAGGGTTAGGGTTAGGGTTAGGGTTAGGGTTAGGGTTAGGGTTAGGGTTAGGGTTAGGGTTAGGGTTAGGGTTAGGGTTAGGGTTAGGGTTAGGGTTAGGGTTAGGGTTAGGGTTAGGGTTAGGGTTAGGGTTAGGGTTAGGGTTAGGGTTAGGGTTAGGGTTAGGGTTAGGGTTAGGGTTAGGGTTAGGGTTAGGGTTAGGGTTAGGGTTAGGGTTAGGGTTAGGGTTAGGGTTAGGGTTAGGGTTAGGGTTAGGGTTAGGGTTAGGGTTAGGGTTAGGGTTAGGGTTAGGGTTAGGGTTAGGGTTAGGGTTAGGGTTAGGGTTAGGGTTAGGGTTAGGGTTAGGGTTAGGGTTAGGGTTAGGGTTAGGGTTAGGGTTAGGGTTAGGGTTAGGGTTAGGGTTAGGGTTAGGGTTAGGGTTAGGGTTAGGGTTAGGGTTAGGGTTAGGGTTAGGGTTAGGGTTAGGGTTAGGGTTAGGGTTAGGGTTAGGGTTAGGGTTAGGGTTAGGGTTAGGGTTAGGGTTAGGGTTAGGGTTAGGGTTAGGGTTAGGGTTAGGGTTAGGGTTAGGGTTAGGGTTAGGGTTAGGGTTAGGGTTAGGGTTAGGGTTAGGGTTAGGGTTAGGGTTAGGGTTAGGGTTAGGGTTAGGGTTAGGGTTAGGGTTAGGGTTAGGGTTAGGGTTAGGGTTAGGGTTAGGGTTAGGGTTAGGGTTAGGGTTAGGGTTAGGGTTAGGGTTAGGGTTAGGGTTAGGGTTAGGGTTAGGGTTAGGGTTAGGGTTAGGGTTAGGGTTAGGGTTAGGGTTAGGGTTAGGGTTAGGGTTAGGGTTAGGGTTAGGGTTAGGGTTAGGGTTAGGGTTAGGGTTAGGGTTAGGGTTAGGGTTAGGGTTAGGGTTAGGGTTAGGGTTAGGGTTAGGGTTAGGGTTAGGGTTAGGGTTAGGGTTAGGGTTAGGGTTAGGGTTAGGGTTAGGGTTAGGGTTAGGGTTAGGGTTAGGGTTAGGGTTAGGGTTAGGGTTAGGGTTAGGGTTAGGGTTAGGGTTAGGGTTAGGGTTAGGGTTAGGGTTAGGGTTAGGGTTAGGGTTAGGGTTAGGGTTAGGGTTAGGGTTAGGGTTAGGGTTAGGGTTAGGGTTAGGGTTAGGGTTAGGGTTAGGGTTAGGGTTAGGGTTAGGGTTAGGGTTAGGGTTAGGGTTAGGGTTAGGGTTAGGGTTAGGGTTAGGGTTAGGGTTAGGGTTAGGGTTAGGGTTAGGGTTAGGGTTAGGGTTAGGGTTAGGGTTAGGGTTAGGGTTAGGGTTAGGGTTAGGGTTAGGGTTAGGGTTAGGGTTAGGGTTAGGGTTAGGGTTAGGGTTAGGGTTAGGGTTAGGGTTAGGGTTAGGGTTAGGGTTAGGGTTAGGGTTAGGGTTAGGGTTAGGGTTAGGGTTAGGGTTAGGGTTAGGGTTAGGGTTAGGGTTAGGGTTAGGGTTAGGGTTAGGGTTAGGGTTAGGGTTAGGGTTAGGGTTAGGGTTAGGGTTAGGGTTAGGGTTAGGGTTAGGGTTAGGGTTAGGGTTAGGGTTAGGGTTAGGGTTAGGGTTAGGGTTAGGGTTAGGGTTAGGGTTAGGGTTAGGGTTAGGGTTAGGGTTAGGGTTAGGGTTAGGGTTAGGGTTAGGGTTAGGGTTAGGGTTAGGGTTAGGGTTAGGGTTAGGGTTAGGGTTAGGGTTAGGGTTAGGGTTAGGGTTAGGGTTAGGGTTAGGGTTAGGGTTAGGGTTAGGGTTAGGGTTAGGGTTAGGGTTAGGGTTAGGGTTAGGGTTAGGGTTAGGGTTAGGGTTAGGGTTAGGGTTAGGGTTAGGGTTAGGGTTAGGGTTAGGGTTAGGGTTAGGGTTAGGGTTAGGGTTAGGGTTAGGGTTAGGGTTAGGGTTAGGGTTAGGGTTAGGGTTAGGGTTAGGGTTAGGGTTAGGGTTAGGGTTAGGGTTAGGGTTAGGGTTAGGGTTAGGGTTAGGGTTAGGGTTAGGGTTAGGGTTAGGGTTAGGGTTAGGGTTAGGGTTAGGGTTAGGGTTAGGGTTAGGGTTAGGGTTAGGGTTAGGGTTAGGGTTAGGGTTAGGGTTAGGGTTAGGGTTAGGGTTAGGGTTAGGGTTAGGGTTAGGGTTAGGGTTAGGGTTAGGGTTAGGGTTAGGGTTAGGGTTAGGGTTAGGGTTAGGGTTAGGGTTAGGGTTAGGGTTAGGGTTAGGGTTAGGGTTAGGGTTAGGGTTAGGGTTAGGGTTAGGGTTAGGGTTAGGGTTAGGGTTAGGGTTAGGGTTAGGGTTAGGGTTAGGGTTAGGGTTAGGGTTAGGGTTAGGGTTAGGGTTAGGGTTAGGGTTAGGGTTAGGGTTAGGGTTAGGGTTAGGGTTAGGGTTAGGGTTAGGGTTAGGGTTAGGGTTAGGGTTAGGGTTAGGGTTAGGGTTAGGGTTAGGGTTAGGGTTAGGGTTAGGGTTAGGGTTAGGGTTAGGGTTAGGGTTAGGGTTAGGGTTAGGGTTAGGGTTAGGGTTAGGGTTAGGGTTAGGGTTAGGGTTAGGGTTAGGGTTAGGGTTAGGGTTAGGGTTAGGGTTAGGGTTAGGGTTAGGGTTAGGGTTAGGGTTAGGGTTAGGGTTAGGGTTAGGGTTAGGGTTAGGGTTAGGGTTAGGGTTAGGGTTAGGGTTAGGGTTAGGGTTAGGGTTAGGGTTAGGGTTAGGGTTAGGGTTAGGGTTAGGGTTAGGGTTAGGGTTAGGGTTAGGGTTAGGGTTAGGGTTAGGGTTAGGGTTAGGGTTAGGGTTAGGGTTAGGGTTAGGGTTAGGGTTAGGGTTAGGGTTAGGGTTAGGGTTAGGGTTAGGGTTAGGGTTAGGGTTAGGGTTAGGGTTAGGGTTAGGGTTAGGGTTAGGGTTAGGGTTAGGGTTAGGGTTAGGGTTAGGGTTAGGGTTAGGGTTAGGGTTAGGGTTAGGGTTAGGGTTAGGGTTAGGGTTAGGGTTAGGGTTAGGGTTAGGGTTAGGGTTAGGGTTAGGGTTAGGGTTAGGGTTAGGGTTAGGGTTAGGGTTAGGGTTAGGGTTAGGGTTAGGGTTAGGGTTAGGGTTAGGGTTAGGGTTAGGGTTAGGGTTAGGGTTAGGGTTAGGGTTAGGGTTAGGGTTAGGGTTAGGGTTAGGGTTAGGGTTAGGGTTAGGGTTAGGGTTAGGGTTAGGGTTAGGGTTAGGGTTAGGGTTAGGGTTAGGGTTAGGGTTAGGGTTAGGGTTAGGGTTAGGGTTAGGGTTAGGGTTAGGGTTAGGGTTAGGGTTAGGGTTAGGGTTAGGGTTAGGGTTAGGGTTAGGGTTAGGGTTAGGGTTAGGGTTAGGGTTAGGGTTAGGGTTAGGGTTAGGGTTAGGGTTAGGGTTAGGGTTAGGGTTAGGGTTAGGGTTAGGGTTAGGGTTAGGGTTAGGGTTAGGGTTAGGGTTAGGGTTAGGGTTAGGGTTAGGGTTAGGGTTAGGGTTAGGGTTAGGGTTAGGGTTAGGGTTAGGGTTAGGGTTAGGGTTAGGGTTAGGGTTAGGGTTAGGGTTAGGGTTAGGGTTAGGGTTAGGGTTAGGGTTAGGGTTAGGGTTAGGGTTAGGGTTAGGGTTAGGGTTAGGGTTAGGGTTAGGGTTAGGGTTAGGGTTAGGGTTAGGGTTAGGGTTAGGGTTAGGGTTAGGGTTAGGGTTAGGGTTAGGGTTAGGGTTAGGGTTAGGGTTAGGGTTAGGGTTAGGGTTAGGGTTAGGGTTAGGGTTAGGGTTAGGGTTAGGGTTAGGGTTAGGGTTAGGGTTAGGGTTAGGGTTAGGGTTAGGGTTAGGGTTAGGGTTAGGGTTAGGGTTAGGGTTAGGGTTAGGGTTAGGGTTAGGGTTAGGGTTAGGGTTAGGGTTAGGGTTAGGGTTAGGGTTAGGGTTAGGGTTAGGGTTAGGGTTAGGGTTAGGGTTAGGGTTAGGGTTAGGGTTAGGGTTAGGGTTAGGGTTAGGGTTAGGGTTAGGGTTAGGGTTAGGGTTAGGGTTAGGGTTAGGGTTAGGGTTAGGGTTAGGGTTAGGGTTAGGGTTAGGGTTAGGGTTAGGGTTAGGGTTAGGGTTAGGGTTAGGGTTAGGGTTAGGGTTAGGGTTAGGGTTAGGGTTAGGGTTAGGGTTAGGGTTAGGGTTAGGGTTAGGGTTAGGGTTAGGGTTAGGGTTAGGGTTAGGGTTAGGGTTAGGGTTAGGGTTAGGGTTAGGGTTAGGGTTAGGGTTAGGGTTAGGGTTAGGGTTAGGGTTAGGGTTAGGGTTAGGGTTAGGGTTAGGGTTAGGGTTAGGGTTAGGGTTAGGGTTAGGGTTAGGGTTAGGGTTAGGGTTAGGGTTAGGGTTAGGGTTAGGGTTAGGGTTAGGGTTAGGGTTAGGGTTAGGGTTAGGGTTAGGGTTAGGGTTAGGGTTAGGGTTAGGGTTAGGGTTAGGGTTAGGGTTAGGGTTAGGGTTAGGGTTAGGGTTAGGGTTAGGGTTAGGGTTAGGGTTAGGGTTAGGGTTAGGGTTAGGGTTAGGGTTAGGGTTAGGGTTAGGGTTAGGGTTAGGGTTAGGGTTAGGGTTAGGGTTAGGGTTAGGGTTAGGGTTAGGGTTAGGGTTAGGGTTAGGGTTAGGGTTAGGGTTAGGGTTAGGGTTAGGGTTAGGGTTAGGGTTAGGGTTAGGGTTAGGGTTAGGGTTAGGGTTAGGGTTAGGGTTAGGGTTAGGGTTAGGGTTAGGGTTAGGGTTAGGGTTAGGGTTAGGGTTAGGGTTAGGGTTAGGGTTAGGGTTAGGGTTAGGGTTAGGGTTAGGGTTAGGGTTAGGGTTAGGGTTAGGGTTAGGGTTAGGGTTAGGGTTAGGGTTAGGGTTAGGGTTAGGGTTAGGGTTAGGGTTAGGGTTAGGGTTAGGGTTAGGGTTAGGGTTAGGGTTAGGGTTAGGGTTAGGGTTAGGGTTAGGGGTTAGGGTTAGGGTTAGGGTTAGGGTTAGGGTTAGGGTTAGGGTTAGGGTTAGGGTTAGGGTTAGGGTTAGGGTTAGGGTTAGGGTTAGGGTTAGGGTTAGGGTTAGGGTTAGGGTTAGGGTTAGGGTTAGGGTTAGGGTTAGGGTTAGGGTTAGGGTTAGGGTTAGGGTTAGGGTTAGGGTTAGGGTTAGGGTTAGGGTTAGGGTTAGGGTTAGGGTTAGGGTTAGGGTTAGGGTTAGGGTTAGGGTTAGGGTTAGGGTTAGGGTTAGGGTTAGGGTTAGGGTTAGGGTTAGGGTTAGGGTTAGGGTTAGGGTTAGGGTTAGGGTTAGGGTTAGGGTTAGGGTTAGGGTTAGGGTTAGGGTTAGGGTTAGGGTTAGGGTTAGGGTTAGGGTTAGGGTTAGGGTTAGGGTTAGGGTTAGGGTTAGGGTTAGGGTTAGGGTTAGGGTTAGGGTTAGGGTTAGGGTTAGGGTTAGGGTTAGGGTTAGGGTTAGGGTTAGGGTTAGGGTTAGGGTTAGGGTTAGGGTTAGGGTTAGGGTTAGGGTTAGGGTTAGGGTTAGGGTTAGGGTTAGGGTTAGGGTTAGGGTTAGGGTTAGGGTTAGGGTTAGGGTTAGGGTTAGGGTTAGGGTTAGGGTTAGGGTTAGGGTTAGGGTTAGGGTTAGGGTTAGGGTTAGGGTTAGGGTTAGGGTTAGGGTTAGGGTTAGGGTTAGGGTTAGGGTTAGGGTTAGGGGTTAGGGTTAGGGTTAGGGTTAGGGTTAGGGTTAGGGTTAGGGTTAGGGTTAGGGTTAGGGTTAGGGTTAGGGTTAGGGTTAGGGTTAGGGTTAGGGTTAGGGTTAGGGTTAGGGTTAGGGTTAGGGTTAGGGTTAGGGTTAGGGTTAGGGTTAGGGTTAGGGTTAGGGTTAGGGTTAGGGTTAGGGTTAGGGTTAGGGTTAGGGTTAGGGTTAGGGTTAGGGTTAGGGTTAGGGTTAGGGTTAGGGTTAGGGTTAGGGTTAGGGTTAGGGTTAGGGTTAGGGTTAGGGTTAGGGTTAGGGTTAGGGTTAGGGTTAGGGTTAGGGTTAGGGTTAGGGTTAGGGTTAGGGTTAGGGTTAGGGTTAGGGTTAGGGTTAGGGTTAGGGTTAGGGTTAGGGTTAGGGTTAGGGTTAGGGTTAGGGTTAGGGTTAGGGTTAGGGTTAGGGTTAGGGTTAGGGTTAGGGTTAGGGTTAGGGTTAGGGTTAGGGTTAGGGTTAGGGTTAGGGTTAGGGTTAGGGTTAGGGTTAGGGTTAGGGTTAGGGTTAGGGTTAGGGTTAGGGTTAGGGTTAGGGTTAGGGTTAGGGTTAGGGTTAGGGTTAGGGTTAGGGTTAGGGTTAGGGTTAGGGTTAGGGTTAGGGTTAGGGTTAGGGTTAGGGTTAGGGTTAGGGTTAGGGTTAGGGTTAGGGTTAGGGTTAGGGTTAGGGTTAGGGTTAGGGTTAGGGTTAGGGTTAGGGTTAGGGTTAGGGTTAGGGTTAGGGTTAGGGTTAGGGTTAGGGTTAGGGTTAGGGTTAGGGTTAGGGTTAGGGTTAGGGTTAGGGTTAGGGTTAGGGTTAGGGTTAGGGTTAGGGTTAGGGTTAGGGTTAGGGTTAGGGTTAGGGTTAGGGTTAGGGTTAGGGTTAGGGTTAGGGTTAGGGTTAGGGTTAGGGTTAGGGTTAGGGTTAGGGTTAGGGTTAGGGTTAGGGTTAGGGTTAGGGTTAGGGTTAGGGTTAGGGTTAGGGTTAGGGTTAGGGTTAGGGTTAGGGTTAGGGTTAGGGTTAGGGTTAGGGTTAGGGTTAGGGTTAGGGTTAGGGTTAGGGTTAGGGTTAGGGTTAGGGTTAGGGTTAGGGGTTAGGGTTAGGGTTAGGGTTAGGGTTAGGGTTAGG
>NC_136251.1:33042500-33053314 GCF_053564925.1 Oryzias latipes | reverse complement strand
CACCTAACCCTACCCCTACCCTAACCCTAACCCTAACCCTAACCCTAACCCTAACCCTAACCCTAACCCTAACCCTAACCCTAACCCTAACCCTAACCCTAACCCTAACCCTAACCCTAACCCTAACCCTAACCCTAACCCTAACCCTAACCCTAACCCTAACCCTAACCCTAACCCTAACCCTAACCCTAACCCTAACCCTAACCCTAACCCTAACCCTAACCCTAACCCTAACCCTAACCCTAACCCTAACCCTAACCCTAACCCTAACCCTAACCCTAACCCTAACCCTAACCCTAACCCTAACCCTAACCCTAACCCTAACCCTAACCCTAACCCTAACCCTAACCCCTAACCCTAACCCTAACCCTAACCCTAACCCTAACCCTAACCCTAACCCTAACCCTAACCCTAACCCTAACCCTAACCCTAACCCTAACCCTAACCCTAACCCTAACCCTAACCCTAACCCTAACCCTAACCCTAACCCTAACCCTAACCCTAACCCTAACCCTAACCCTAACCCTAACCCTAACCCTAACCCTAACCCTAACCCTAACCCTAACCCTAACCCTAACCCTAACCCTAACCCTAACCCTAACCCTAACCCTAAACCCTAACCCTAACCCTAACCCTAACCCTAACCCTAACCCTAACCCTAACCCTAACCCTAACCCTAACCCTAACCCTAACCCTAACCCTAACCCTAACCCTAACCCTAACCCTAACCCTAACCCTAACCCTAACCCTAACCCTAACCCTAACCCTAACCCTAACCCTAACCCTAACCCTAACCCTAACCCTAACCCTAACCCTAACCCTAACCCTAACCCTAACCCTAACCCTAACCCTAACCCTAACCCTAACCCTAACCCTAACCCTAACCCTAACCCTAACCCTAACCCTAACCCTAACCCTAACCCTAACCCTAACCCTAACCCTAACCCTAACCCTAACCCCTAACCCTAACCCTAACCCTAACCCTAACCCTAACCCCTAACCCTAACCCTAACCCTAACCCTAACCCTAACCCTAACCCTAACCCTAACCCTAACCCTAACCCTAACCCTAACCCTAACCCTAACCCTAACCCTAACCCTAACCCTAACCCTAACCCTAACCCTAACCCTAACCCTAACCCTAACCCTAACCCTAACCCTAACCCTAACCCTAACCCTAACCCTAACCCTAACCCTAACCCTAACCCTAACCCTAACCCTAACCCTAACCCTAACCCTAACCCTAACCCTAACCCTAACCCTAACCCTAACCCTAACCCTAACCCTAACCCTAACCCTAACCCTAACCCTAACCCTAACCCTAACCCTAACCCTAACCCTAACCCTAACCCTAACCCTAACCCTAACCCTAACCCTAACCCTAACCCTAACCCCTAACCCTAACCCTAACCCTAACCCTAACCCTAACCCTAACCCTAACCCTAACCCTAACCCTAACCCTAACCCTAACCCTAACCCTAACCCTAACCCTAACCCTAACCCTAACCCTAACCCTAACCCTAACCCTAACCCTAACCCTAACCCTAACCCTAACCCTAACCCTAACCCTAACCCTAACCCTAACCCTAACCCCACCTAACCCCACCCCACCCTAACCCTAACCCTAACCCTAACCCTAACCCTAACCCTAACCCTAACCCTAACCCTAACCCTAACCCTAACCCTAACCCTAACCCTAACCCTAACCCTAACCCTAACCCTAACCCTAACCCTAACCCTAACCCTAACCCTAACCCTAACCCTAACCCTAACCCTAACCCTAACCCTAACCCTAACCCTAACCCTAACCCTAACCCTAACCCTAACCCTAACCCTAACCCTAACCCTAACCCTAACCCTAACCCTAACCCTAACCCTAACCCTAACCCTAACCCTAACCCTAACCCTAACCCCTAACCCTAACCCTAACCCTAACCCTAACCCTAACCCTAACCCTAACCCTAACCCTAACCCTAACCCTAACCCTAACCCTAACCCTAACCCTAACCCTAACCCTACCCCTAACCCTAACCCTAACCCTAACCCTAACCCTAACCCTAACCCTAACCCTAACCCTAACCCTAACCCTAACCCTAACCCTAACCCTAACCCTAACCCTAACCCTAACCCTAACCCTAACCCTAACCCTAACCCTAACCCTAACCCCTAACCCTAACCCTAACCCTAACCCTAACCCTAACCCTAACCCTAACCCTAACCCTAACCCTAACCCTAACCCTAACCCTAACCCTAACCCTAACCCTAACCCTAACCCTAACCCTAACCCTAACCCTAACCCTAACCCTAACCCTAACCCTAACCCTAACCCTAACCCTAACCCTAACCCTAACCCTAACCCTAACCCTAACCCTAACCCTAACCCTAACCCTAACCCTAACCCTAACCCTAACCCTAACCCTAACCCTAACCCTAACCCTAACCCTAACCCTAACCCTAACCCTAACCCTAACCCTAACCCTAACCCTAACCCTAACCCTAACCCTAACCCTAACCCTAACCCTAACCCTAACCCTAACCCTAACCCTAACCCTAACCCTAACCCTAACCCTAACCCTAACCCTAACCCTAACCCTAACCCTAACCCTAACCCTAACCCTAACCCTAACCCTAACCCTAACCCTAACCCTAACCCTAACCCTAACCCTAACCCTAACCCTAACCCTAACCCTAACCCTAACCCTAACCCTAACCCTAACCCTAACCCTAACCCTAACCCTAACCCTAACCCTAACCCTAACCCTAACCCTAACCCTAACCCTAACCCTAACCCTAACCCTAACCCTAACCCTAACCCTAACCCTAACCCTAACCCTAACCCTAACCCTAACCCTAACCCTAACCCTAACCCTAACCCTAACCCTAACCCTAACCCTAACCCTAACCCTAACCCTAACCCTAACCCTAACCCTAACCCTAACCCTAACCCTAACCCTAACCCTAACCCTAACCCTAACCCTAACCCTAACCCTAACCCTAACCCTAACCCTAACCCTAACCCTAACCCTAACCCTAACCCTAACCCTAACCCTAACCCTAACCCTAACCCTAACCCTAACCCTAACCCTAACCCTAACCCTAACCCTAACCCTAACCCTAACCCTAACCCTAACCCTAACCCTAACCCTAACCCTAACCCTAACCCTAACCCTAACCCTAACCCTAACCCTAACCCTAACCCTAACCCTAACCCTAACCCTAACCCTAACCCTAACCCTAACCCTAACCCTAACCCTAACCCTAACCCTAACCCTAACCCTAACCCTAACCCTAACCCTAACCCTAACCCTAACCCTAACCCTAACCCTAACCCTAACCCTAACCCTAACCCTAACCCTAACCCTAACCCTAACCCTAACCCTAACCCTAACCCTAACCCTAACCCTAACCCTAACCCTAACCCTAACCCTAACCCTAACCCTAACCCTAACCCTAACCCTAACCCTAACCCTAACCCTAACCCTAACCCTAACCCTAACCCTAACCCTAACCCTAACCCTAACCCTAACCCTAACCCTAACCCTAACCCTAACCCTAACCCTAACCCTAACCCTAACCCTAACCCTAACCCTAACCCTAACCCTAACCCTAACCCTAACCCTAACCCTAACCCTAACCCTAACCCTAACCCTAACCCTAACCCTAACCCTAACCCTAACCCTAACCCTAACCCTAACCCTAACCCTAACCCTAACCCTAACCCTAACCCTAACCCTAACCCTAACCCTAACCCTAACCCTAACCCTAACCCTAACCCTAACCCTAACCCTAACCCTAACCCTAACCCTAACCCTAACCCTAACCCTAACCCTAACCCTAACCCTAACCCTAACCCTAACCCTAACCCTAACCCTAACCCTAACCCTAACCCTAACCCTAACCCTAACCCTAACCCTAACCCTAACCCTAACCCTAACCCTAACCCTAACCCTAACCCTAACCCTAACCCTAACCCTAACCCTAACCCTAACCCTAACCCTAACCCTAACCCTAACCCTAACCCTAACCCTAACCCTAACCCTAACCCTAACCCTAACCCTAACCCTAACCCTAACCCTAACCCTAACCCTAACCCTAACCCTAACCCTAACCCTAACCCTAACCCTAACCCTAACCCTAACCCTAACCCTAACCCTAACCCTAACCCTAACCCTAACCCTAACCCTAACCCTAACCCTAACCCTAACCCTAACCCTAACCCTAACCCTAACCCTAACCCTAACCCTAACCCTAACCCTAACCCTAACCCTAACCCTAACCCTAACCCTAACCCTAACCCTAACCCTAACCCTAACCCTAACCCTAACCCTAACCCTAACCCTAACCCTAACCCTAACCCTAACCCTAACCCTAACCCTACCCTAACCCTAACCCTAACCCTAACCCTAACCCTAACCCTAACCCTAACCCTAACCCTAACCCTAACCCTAACCCTAACCCTAACCCTAACCCTAACCCTAACCCTAACCCTAACCCTAACCCTAACCCTAACCCTAACCCTAACCCTAACCCTAACCCTAACCCTAACCCTAACCCTAACCCTAACCCTAACCCTAACCCTAACCCTAACCCTAACCCTAACCCTAACCCTAACCCTAACCCTAACCCTAACCCTAACCCTAACCCTAACCCTAACCCTAACCCTAACCCTAACCCTAACCCTAACCCTAACCCTAACCCTAACCCTAACCCTAACCCTAACCCTAACCCTAACCCTAACCCTAACCCTAACCCTAACCCTAACCCTAACCCTAACCCTAACCCTAACCCTAACCCTAACCCTAACCCTAACCCTAACCCTAACCCTAACCCTAACCCTAACCCTAACCCTAACCCTAACCCTAACCCTAACCCTAACCCTAACCCTAACCCTAACCCTAACCCTAACCCTAACCCTAACCCTAACCCTAACCCTAACCCTAACCCTAACCCTAACCCTAACCCTAACCCTAACCCTAACCCTAACCCTAACCCTAACCCTAACCCTAACCCTAACCCTAACCCTAACCCTAACCCTAACCCTA
Organism: Oryzias latipes; assembly: GCF_053564925.1. Lineage (NCBI taxonomy): Eukaryota > Metazoa > Chordata > Actinopteri > Beloniformes > Adrianichthyidae > Oryzias > Oryzias latipes. The sequence goes on along the minus strand of NC_136251.1, from coordinate 33,048,273 downwards.
ACCCTAACCCTAACCCTAACCCTAACCCTAACCCTAACCCTAACCCTAACCCTAACCCTAACCCTAACCCTAACCCTAACCCTAACCCTAACCCTAACCCTAACCCTAACCCTAACCCTAACCCTAACCCTAACCCTAACCCTAACCCTAACCCTAACCCTAACCCTAACCCTAACCCTAACCCTAACCCTAACCCTAACCCTAACCCTAACCCTAACCCTAACCCTAACCCTAACCCTAACCCTAACCCTAACCCTAACCCTAACCCTAACCCTAACCCTAACCCTAACCCTAACCCTAACCCTAACCCTAACCCTAACCCTAACCCTAACCCTAACCCTAACCCTAACCCTAACCCTAACCCTAACCCTAACCCTAACCCTAACCCTAACCCTAACCCTAACCCTAACCCTAACCCTAACCCTAACCCTAACCCTAACCCTAACCCTAACCCTAACCCTAACCCCTAACCCTAACCCTAACCCTAACCCTAACCCTAACCCTAACCCTAACCCTAACCCTAACCCTAACCCTAACCCTAACCCTAACCCTAACCCTAACCCTAACCCTAACCCTAACCCTAACCCTAACCCTAACCCTAACCCTAACCCTAACCCTAACCCTAACCCTAACCCTAACCCTAACCCTAACCCTAACCCTAACCCTAACCCTAACCCTAACCCTAACCCTAACCCTAACCCTAACCCTAACCCTAACCCTAACCCTAACCCTAACCCTAACCCTAACCCTAACCCTAACCCTAACCCTAACCCTAACCCTAACCCTAACCCTAACCCTAACCCTAACCCTAACCCTAACCCTAACCCTAACCCTAACCCTAACCCTAACCCTAACCCTAACCCTAACCCTAACCCTAACCCTAACCCTAACCCTAACCCTAACCCTAACCCTAACCCTAACCCTAACCCTAACCCTAACCCTAACCCTAACCCTAACCCTAACCCTAACCCTAACCCTAACCCTAACCCTAACCCTAACCCTAACCCTAACCCTAACCCTAACCCTAACCCTAACCCTAACCCTAACCCTAACCCTAACCCTAACCCTAACCCTAACCCTAACCCTAACCCTAACCCTAACCCTAACCCTAACCCTAACCCTAACCCTAACCCTAACCCTAACCCTAACCCTAACCCTAACCCTAACCCTAACCCTAACCCCTAACCCTAACCCTAACCCTAACCCTAACCCTAACCCTAACCCTAACCCTAACCCTAACCCTAACCCTAACCCTAACCCTAACCCTAACCCTAACCCTAACCCTAACCCTAACCCTAACCCTAACCCTAACCCTAACCCTAACCCTAACCCTAACCCTAACCCTAACCCTAACCCTAACCCTAACCCTAACCCTAACCCTAACCCTAACCCTAACCCTAACCCTAACCCTAACCCTAACCCTAACCCTAACCCTAACCCTAACCCTAACCCTAACCCTAACCCTAACCCTAACCCTAACCCTAACCCTAACCCTAACCCTAACCCTAACCCTAACCCTAACCCTAACCCTAACCCTAACCCTAACCCTAACCCTAACCCTAACCCTAACCCTAACCCTAACCCTAACCCTAACCCTAACCCTAACCCTAACCCTAACCCTAACCCTAACCCTAACCCTAACCCTAACCCTAACCCTAACCCTAACCCTAACCCTAACCCTAACCCTAACCCTAACCCTAACCCCTAACCCTAACCCTAACCCTAACCCTAACCCTAACCCTAACCCTAACCCTAACCCTAACCCTAACCCTAACCCTAACCCTAACCCTAACCCTAACCCTAACCCTAACCCTAACCCTAACCCTAACCCTAACCCTAACCCTAACCCTAACCCTAACCCTAACCCTAACCCTAACCCTAACCCTAACCCTAACCCTAACCCTAACCCTAACCCTAACCCTAACCCTAACCCTAACCCTAACCCTAACCCTAACCCTAACCCTAACCCTAACCCTAACCCTAACCCTAACCCTAACCCTAACCCTAACCCTAACCCTAACCCTAACCCTAACCCTAACCCTAACCCTAACCCTAACCCTAACCCTAACCCTAACCCTAACCCTAACCCTAACCCTAACCCTAACCCTAACCCTAACCCTAACCCTAACCCTAACCCTAACCCTAACCCTAACCCTAACCCTAACCCTAACCCTAACCCTAACCCTAACCCTAACCCTAACCCTAACCCTAACCCTAACCCTAACCCTAACCCTAACCCTAACCCCTAACCCTAACCCTAACCCTAACCCTAACCCTAACCCTAACCCTAACCCTAACCCTAACCCTAACCCTAACCCTAACCCTAACCCTAACCCTAACCCTAACCCTAACCCTAACCCTAACCCTAACCCTAACCCTAACCCTAACCCTAACCCTAACCCTAACCCTAACCCTAACCCTAACCCTAACCCTAACCCTAACCCTAACCCTAACCCTAACCCTAACCCTAACCCTAACCCTAACCCTAACCCTAACCCTAACCCTAACCCTAACCCTAACCCTAACCCTAACCCTAACCCTAACCCTAACCCTAACCCTAACCCTAACCCTAACCCTAACCCTAACCCTAACCCTAACCCTAACCCTAACCCTAACCCTAACCCTAACCCTAACCCTAACCCTAACCCTAACCCTAACCCTAACCCTAACCCTAACCCTAACCCTAACCCTAACCCTAACCCTAACCCTAACCCTAACCCTAACCCTAACCCTAACCCTAACCCTAACCCTAACCCTAACCCTAACCCTAACCCTAACCCTAACCCTAACCCTAACCCTAACCCTAACCCTAACCCTAACCCTAACCCTAACCCTAACCCTAACCCTAACCCTAACCCTAACCCTAACCCTAACCCTAACCCTAACCCTAACCCTAACCCTAACCCTAACCCTAACCCTAACCCTAACCCTAACCCTAACCCTAACCCTAACCCTAACCCTAACCCTAACCCTAACCCTAACCCTAACCCTAACCCTAACCCTAACCCTAACCCTAACCCTAACCCTAACCCTAACCCTAACCCTAACCCTAACCCTAACCCTAACCCTAACCCTAACCCTAACCCTAACCCTAACCCTAACCCTAACCCTAACCCTAACCCTAACCCTAACCCTAACCCTAACCCTAACCCTAACCCTAACCCTAACCCTAACCCTAACCCTAACCCTAACCCTAACCCCTAACCCTAACCCTAACCCTAACCCTAACCCTAACCCTAACCCTAACCCTAACCCTAACCCTAACCCTAACCCTAACCCTAACCCTAACCCTAACCCTAACCCTAACCCTAACCCTAACCCTAACCCTAACCCTAACCCTAACCCTAACCCTAACCCTAACCCTAACCCTAACCCTAACCCTAACCCTAACCCTAACCCTAACCCTAACCCTAACCCTAACCCTAACCCTAACCCTAACCCTAACCCTAACCCTAACCCTAACCCTAACCCTAACCCTAACCCTAACCCTAACCCTAACCCTAACCCTAACCCTAACCCTAACCCTAACCCTAACCCTAACCCTAACCCTAACCCTAACCCTAACCCTAACCCTAACCCTAACCCTAACCCTAACCCTAACCCTAACCCCTAACCCTAACCCTAACCCTAACCCCTAACCCTAACCCTAACCCTAACCCTAACCCTAACCCTAACCCTAACCCTAACCCTAACCCTAACCCTAACCCTAACCCTAACCCTAACCCTAACCCTAACCCTAACCCTAACCCTAACCCTAACCCTAACCCTAACCCTAACCCTAACCCTAACCCCTAACCCTAACCCTAACCCTAACCCTAACCCTAACCCTAACCCTAACCCTAACCCTAACCCTAACCCTAACCCTAACCCTAACCCTAACCCTAACCCTAACCCTAACCCTAACCCTAACCCTAACCCTAACCCTAACCCTAACCCTAACCCTAACCCTAACCCTAACCCTAACCCTAACCCTAACCCTAACCCTAACCCTAACCCTAACCCTAACCCTAACCCTAACCCTAACCCTAACCCTAACCCTAACCCTAACCCTAACCCTAACCCTAACCCTAACCCTAACCCTAACCCTAACCCTAACCCTAACCCTAACCCTAACCCTAACCCTAACCCTAACCCTAACCCTAACCCTAACCCTAACCCTAACCCTAACCCTAACCCTAACCCTAACCCTAACCCTAACCCTAACCCTAACCCTAACCCTAACCCTAACCCTAACCCTAACCCTAACCCTAACCCTAACCCTAACCCTAACCCTAACCCTAACCCTAACCCTAACCCTAACCCTAACCCTAACCCTAACCCTAACCCTAACCCTAACCCTAACCCTAACCCTAACCCTAACCCTAACCCTAACCCTAACCCTAACCCTAACCCTAACCCTAACCCTAACCCTAACCCTAACCCTAACCCTAACCCTAACCCTAACCCTAACCCTAACCCTAACCCTAACCCTAACCCTAACCCTAACCCTAACCCTAACCCTAACCCTAACCCTAACCCTAACCCTAACCCTAACCCTAACCCTAACCCTAACCCTAACCCTAACCCTAACCCTAACCCTAACCCTAACCCTAACCCTAACCCTAACCCTAACCCTAACCCTAACCCTAACCCTAACCCTAACCCTAACCCTAACCCTAACCCTAACCCTAACCCTAACCCTAACCCTAACCCTAACCCTAACCCTAACCCTAACCCTAACCCTAACCCTAACCCTAACCCTAACCCTAACCCTAACCCTAACCCTAACCCTAACCCTAACCCTAACCCTAACCCTAACCCTAACCCTAACCCTAACCCTAACCCTAACCCTAACCCTAACCCTAACCCTAACCCTAACCCTAACCCTAACCCTAACCCTAACCCTAACCCTAACCCTAACCCTAACCCTAACCCTAACCCTAACCCTAACCCTAACCCTAACCCTAACCCTAACCCTAACCCTAACCCTAACCCTAACCCTAACCCTAACCCTAACCCTAACCCTAACCCTAACCCTAACCCTAACCCTAACCCTAACCCTAACCCTAACCCTAACCCTAACCCTAACCCTAACCCTAACCCTAACCCTAACCCTAACCCTAACCCTAACCCTAACCCTAACCCTAACCCTAACCCTAACCCTAACCCTAACCCTAACCCTAACCCTAACCCTAACCCTAACCCTAACCCTAACCCTAACCCTAACCCTAACCCTAACCCTAACCCTAACCCTAACCCTAACCCTAACCCTAACCCTAACCCTAACCCTAACCCTAACCCTAACCCTAACCCTAACCCTAACCCTAACCCTAACCCTAACCCTAACCCTAACCCTAACCCTAACCCTAACCCTAACCCTAACCCTAACCCTAACCCTAACCCTAACCCTAACCCTAACCCTAACCCTAACCCTAACCCTAACCCTAACCCTAACCCTAACCCTAACCCTAACCCTAACCCTAACCCTAACCCTAACCCTAACCCTAACCCTAACCCTAACCCTAACCCTAACCCTAACCCTAACCCTAACCCTAACCCTAACCCTAACCCTAACCCTAACCCTAACCCTAACCCTAACCCTAACCCTAACCCTAACCCTAACCCTAACCCTAACCCTAACCCTAACCCTAACCCTAACCCTAACCCTAACCCTAACCCTAACCCTAACCCTAACCCTAACCCTAACCCTAACCCTAACCCTAACCCTAACCCTAACCCTAACCCTAACCCTAACCCTAACCCTAACCCTAACCCTAACCCTAACCCTAACCCT